>NC_080572.1:144926798-144959298 GCF_030247185.1 Malaya genurostris
TATTTTGCTTGGGTCATTTGGGACCTTTAAGAGCAAGAAAAAATGGCTTTAAAGTGCGAAGTGTACGTGTGTATCTGTTTTGGGGAAAAATGATGACATCGAATCAAAAACAATGGTCAAATGATTCATTTTTACGGAACATGAAGGATAATACTTCTCACTGTGCGAGAAAAATACCATTCTACTTCACTGATCGCTAGCAATCATGAGGGTCGTTCGATTATTCTGACTTCTTCTGAATATTCGAAATAATTTCCATCCAAAAAAATTTTTTAGCTGTGAGAAATTCACCGGGACAGCTACTGGTACAGGAATAAGAGGAACAAGTACAGCTGGAAAGTTCAGGAAAAAATAAAGAAGATACAGGAACAAGTGCAGAAAGTACAAAACCAAGTACAGATGTGAGAGAAACAAGTACAAAAAGTACTGGTATACAATTGCAGAGAGTGCAGAAAAAGCACAGATGGTAAGATATAAGTCCAGAAGTTACAGGACCAAATACAGAAAATACTGGAGCAGGCACAGAAAGTGCAGAAAGAAATTCTGAAACAAGTACAGAAAGTACAAGAACAAACACAAAAATTACAGAAACAAGCACACAAAGTACAAAATAAAGTGCAGAGAATAGAGGAACAAGTA
This sequence comes from Malaya genurostris, assembly GCF_030247185.1. Classification (NCBI taxonomy): domain Eukaryota; kingdom Metazoa; phylum Arthropoda; class Insecta; order Diptera; family Culicidae; genus Malaya; species Malaya genurostris. The sequence continues at coordinate 144,927,438 of NC_080572.1, forward strand.
CAGAAAAAAATTCAAGTTCAAAAGTTGATTGCAAATGTTGTTGAGGTAACAATTTTGAATGCCTAATTAAAATAAGAACAAGTTTTCATTCCACGTCATTTTCTCATCCATTCAACTTTTCTGTTATCGTCAATAATCGTTAGGAGTTTGTAGCATGGGCAATCGTTATGAGTCTGTGGCGTTAATTTAGATGTTTTTTTTTCACGAGGAAAATTGTATGCTGCCGTACGCATTTTGCAAACCATCAACTTTATATATTCTGTCCTGTTGCCCGCGATATAAAAAGGTTGGGGTCACTACCATATAGTATTATTATGATTTTTTCGTCAATATTCATTAAAATTGATAAACAGTTTTGAATTTGTACATCTAATGTAATATTATTGCACAACGAAGTGTGCAGGTATATATATATATATATATATATATATATATATATATATATATATATATATATATATATATATATATATATATATATATATATATATATATATATATATATAAATATATATATAAATATATATATAAATATATATATAAATATATATATATATATATATATATATATATATATATATATATATATATATATATATATATATATATATATATATATATATATATATATATATATATATATATATATATATATATATATATATGTATATATATATAAATGCAGAGATCATTGTTTGTAATCGCATCACGTAAGAACGGATGGATGGGTTTGCATTATTCTGTTTTTGATTGATTAGTTACCACCCTCACCGGATTCGCACATCAAAAAAATTAGGAAAACTTGCGGGAAAAGTGTGAAAAATCCATAAAGTTGTTTTGTATGGAAAATGGAATTTTCCGTTGAAAAAGTCGTCAATGATTGCTTGATCTACGATTGATGTTTGACGCGCAACGAGTTGCATAAGTGTTTGGTCGTCGAAGAAAAAAAAACTAGATCGTTGAAAAAATCGTTTGGCGCGCAACAAATGGTTTTGTGTAGAGATTTCACATGCATCCTTGATTCATGTTATTTGTCATTTCGAGCCACGTGCTTAGTTAGATATCAAAGTTATTGCTTGTCAAATGACTCAATAATGGAATGCATTCTCTAGAAAACCGCTGTATACAGGAGAAAAAGTTCTGATATCGTTTACCAGTTGATGTGTAATGGAGTTAGATAAATAATATTGGTAATTGTGAGCGTGAGTTTAACAAATCAGAAATTTTTTAAATGAATCAATGAAAAGATTGTTCTGTAAAAGCGCTAATGTCAAACTAATAGATTTTCCTTGCATTTTGCTTTCTAATGATTTAGCGCACACAATAAGTCACAATTAGATATCAATGTTCAATATTATTATCATAATGGATTTATACTGCCATTTTATATTTAATATTCTGAGAAGAATGTTCAAATTGGTAAGATCAATACCTGAACAATATCCACTTTATTAGAGCTCAATGTAAGCGTGGCACTTTTTGGCAACTTGAATATACAGAACAAGTTCTGAGAAAACTTTCTCGCTGCTTAAAAACTGTACAAGGAACTGTTTCAATGTATATTCTGTTGCGTCGGGCGAACATTCAAGTATGAGTATGAGTATGAGTTCCTTAAAACGGACTGTTCAGAATGCTTTGTATGTATGTGTTAAGTTTATCAATACAAAATTCTGGTTAGTGAGCTTTGTTATCCATTACCGAAAGCAAGAATCACATCTGGAAGAGAAAGCCCTACACCTTGTATCTATTATGTCGAAGACATTAGAGAGAGATTCTTCATTGACTCAAAAATTGGGATGACAATCTGTGCATTTGCTCAATTTTTCTTAACAGAAGTATTTCTCATTTTCACATTAATTTTTGGTGATATTGCTATTTTTAAGCTAAAGCGAGCGTGTGTCGAATTCCGTTGGTTGTAGGTTAAGTATTCTTTGTAATCGCATCACGTTAGAACGGATGGACGGATTGAGATGCTTTTTTTTTGTTTGATCAGTTTTTACCCCCACCGGGTTCGTACATAAAAACCTGTTTTAATCCACCTAGTGGTGTAATGATGCCTTTCTCATGTACATATAATATTGTGGTATTCTATTCAAAAAAATTCTCTTCGAGTTTTGAAAGAAACCAAGAGATTGTTTATGCATAACATACAGAATAAAACAGTGCTTTGATTGCGTAAGCCATCCTTAAGAAAACGAAATGGGTTTACTATTATATGCACTTTCCGGAATCCGGAACCGGATACCGGAAACCAGGATAGCCGGAATCGGTTTGTTTAGTTGCCTACTGATAATGACTATCGATTTGTGTAGTTTTGAGACCAGTTTAGAAATTTTTTTACGTTTTTTGTTTCGCCGGTTTAAGTGACGGTGTACAATATTGAACACACTTTACCCTATAATTCCGGAACCGGAAGTCGGATCCGGATGAAACTCAGGAATTCCGTATGGGACCGGAAGACCTTTCATTTGAATCTAAGTTTGTGGAAATCGGTCAAACCATCGCTGAGAAAAGTGAGTGAGATCCATTTTGGTATATATGACCACTATTTCCGGTACTTCCGGAACCGGATACCGGAAACCAGGATAGCCGAAATTGGTTTGTTTAGTTGCCTACTAATAATGACTATCGATTTGTGTAGTTTTGAGACCAGTTTAGAAATTTTTTTTACGTTTTTTGTTTCGCCGGTTTAAGTGACGGTGTACAATATTGAACACACTTTACCCTATAATTCCCGAACCAGAAGTCGGATCCGGATGAAACTCAGGAATTCCATATGGGACCACGGGACCTTTCATTTGAATCCTAGTTTGTCAAAATCGGTTCAAACCATCTCCGAGAAAACCTAGTGAGATTATTTGACACATACCCACACACACACATACGAACACACACACACACACACACACACACACACACACACACACACACACACACACACACACACTCACACAGACATTGCTCAGCTCGATGAACTGAGTCGAATGATATATGACACTTGGCCCTCCGGGCCAATTTTCACTGGTCGGTTTTTCAAGTGATTGAATAACCTTTCTATATGAGAAAGGCAAAAATAGGACAACTTACCGGAAAAGTGGGAAAAACCAATAAAGTTATTTTGTATGGACAATGGAATTTTCCACTAAAAAAGTCGCCAATGATTGCTAGATCATTGATAGGTGTTTGGCGCATAACGAATTGCATAAGTGTTTGGCCGTTGAAGAAAGGAATACTAGATCGTTGAAAGGATCTTCTGGCGCGCAACGGGTTGATTTGTGTGAAGTGCATGCTTGATTCATGTGGTTCGTCATTCCGAGCCACGTGCTTAATTGGGTATCAATATTGTTGCCTACTAAATGACTGGTGGAATTCCAGAATGTGTGTAATGGAGTCAGATAAATACTATTGGTCATTGGGAATCAACAAAAAGTTTGTGCTCTAGAAGCGCTGAAGTCAAACTAAGAGATTTTTCGCACATAATAAGTGGCAATTAGATATCAATATTCAAGATGGATTGATACTATTTCTCTAAATTGTATACAACATCGTCAATCTGGTAGATGATGCTACAAGAACTCACTGCCTCTCAATGCATGAACCGTGAAAGATTTTTTCTACATTTTTTCGCTCCATCTCATACTTTGAGTATTTCACGGCCCTTACCAAAATAGATACAGTTTTGCAATAATCGGCGCTGTGTGGAATTTAACAAGGGATAATCGCAATTTGACAATTATCCCAGAAAATCGAACCGATGAATCAACTTGATGATTCTCATACTAGGTTACAATATTTCGAAACCTTTGTGTTGAGCATTCACAGATATTATCATAGACACAACTTATGCCGAAGTTATATGTACATAGTTAGAATAGGCGACAATAGTAAAATGATTCTATCACAATTATCCACTGCCCGTATAGAATCGGATCGCAAAACGAGAATTGCTTCAGAGCGAATCCCTACCCCAACGTGCTAGCCCGTGATGTTCAGAAGGGTTGTCGAGAGAAAATCGTTTTGCACTGGTGTCCATTCTGTGTTAAATGGACCATGCAGGTGTTTTGTTACTGAGATGATATTCGTCTCTCTTTGATGGCACTGATTGAATCGTGTGAAGAGTTACTAGAGAGCGTTCTTTGATACGATAAAAGCCATTCTTGCTGAGAAAAATGCTCAAATTGGTAAGTTCAATATCAACTTAATATGTAAGCGTCGTCTCTCCAAGGTAGGGATGGTACTCGGAAGCCAAAGTATCGATACCTGGGGTATCGGGATACCAAAACTTGGGTATCGATACAAGGTATCAAAAGGCAATAAAGTATCGATACCTGTAAGTATCAATTGATACTTGCGCAGAAATCATTTAAAAATAAAATAAAATTGTCGACTGTGGCGTTATTTTATGATGTACAGAAAGCAAAAAAGAATTGTAACAATCTCAATTTAATTATCAATCAATGTGAATAAAAATTAGACGTGCTAAACATCAAATGCAATAATTTTCTGTTTCAAGAAATATTGCAGATAAACCACTCGATATTACATCAAAACAACGTAGTATGTAGTTTACATCAGCTAAACTAAAAGCCAATTCCTATTGCTATTATTCCATCGTTATTATAAGCACTGAAAGAGAGTGGAATAAGTGTGAAAAATTAAAATGATTGAATTCTCTGAGAGTATGATCTTTTACGGTTTTCTCTCATTGCACTCTCTTTAAGCGCACCTGTGGGAAGAAGCGAGATTGTCGTAATAAGAATTGATTTCAATCTGTTGCGATACTGTAAGTATCGAGACCAAAAGTATCGATACTAACAGTATCGCTCTGATGCGATATCGATACCAAAAATACCCGATACTTGAAAGAAAGTATCGATACCTTAAAGTATCGACTCGGTATCGGACATCCCTACTCCAAGGCACCAGAAGTTCCTTCGTATCTAAAAATATCCACTTTATTAGAACTCTAAAGTACGTGTGGTACTTTTTGGCAACTTGAACGTACAGAACAAGTTTTTAGAAAACATTATCAATGCTTAGAAGCTGTACACATGTTCACATTAATTTTGGGTTTCTTTTTTTGGGCTAAAGCGAATGTGTGTCGAATTCCGTTGATTGTAGGTTAAGTAATCAGCAAAATATTGGAGAAAAACGTTAACCACTTAGTCTTTTGACCATTCTACTCTTCGAACACATAGTTTTTAGGCGAGACGAAGTTCGACGAGTCATCTAGTATATATATATATATAAATGCAGACATCATTCTTTGTAATCGCATCACGTTAGAACGGATGGACGGATTTACATGATAATTTTTTTGTTTGATCAGTTTTTACCCCCACCGGGTTCGTACATCAAAAAAATTAGGAAAACTTGTCAGAAAAGTGAGGAAAATCCATAAAGTTTTTTTGTATGGACAATGGAATTTTCCGTTGAAAAAGTCGTCTATGCTTGCTAGATCATCGGTAAGTGTTTGGCGCGTAACGAGTTGCATAAGTGCCGTGGAAGAGAAGAATACTAAATCGTTGAAAAAATAGTTTGGCGCGCTACGAGTTATTCGTCATTTCGAGCCACGTGCTTAATTGGGTATCAAAATTATTGCTTACCATATGACTCAATGACGGAATGCATATGCCTGTTCTAGAAAACCGCTGTAGGCAGGAGTAAAACTTCGAATATCATTTACCAGGTGATGAATTGTGTTCAATAGAGTCAGATGAATAGTATTAGTCATCGCGGGCTCGAGTTTACCGATTCAGAAAAAATTTTAATGAATCAATGAAAAGATTGTGCTCTAGAAGCACTAAGGTCAAACTGAGAGATTTTCCTTGCGTTTTGCTTTCTAATGATTTAGATTAGACTAAGCGCACACAATAAGTGGCAATTAGATATCAATGATTAGTTGATAGTTCAAGATGATTACCATAATGGATTGAGACTGTTATATTTATATTTCATATTCTGTGAAGAATGTTCAAATTGGTAGGATCAATTTCAAATTAAAATATATCCTACTGTCCTATTTATCTTTATTTATTATTGTAAAATCAACAGACACATTGTAGTCCTAATGATAATTAATACTAAGTAAAAAATTTGCTTGAATTGTTTTGCGTGGAAGGTTGAAGTCAAATCCAGATTATACACGATTGAACGATCTTTGCAAGCCTTATAGGCACCGTTTGTTCCATAGCTGGTGTGACGTAGAGGTAGTCGAAGAAAGGCGTTGTTACGGAGAGCACGGGGACGAACATTGATATTAACCTCACGGAGCAATCTTATGATTCAAAATATCAGTTATCATCAAAGCGCGCGACAGCTCTCGTCGTTCTTGTAGTGTGTCAAGACCAATCAGCAATCCGCGACATTCATAGCTCGGCAGTTGATGTGGATTATTCCAAGGTAATCGTTGAAGAACAAAACGTACGAATCTACGTTGTATAGATTCTATTCTATGAGCTCCATTGAGGTAAAGAGGGTTCCAGACTACTGAGCAATATTCCAAAGTATAACGAACGAGTGTACAGTATAGAGTCTTCAGGCAATAAATATTGAAAAGCTTAGCCATTCTAAATATGAATCCCAAACAGCGAGAAGCTTTCGCAACAATGTAGTTAATGCGCTGTTTGAACGACAACTGCTCATCGAGAAAGACACCAAGATCTTTGACGCATGTCGATCTACTAATCATAAATCCTTCAAGATAATATTCGAATTTGAACGGTAACTTTTCCTTGTGAATGTAATGATTGAGCACTTTTCGGGATTCACTATCATATGATTGGTTTTGCACCCATTCGCAAAGATTTCCAATTGCGTCGAAGGCATGCCGCATCTTCTGAGCTACGGATGGTATGATAGATGAGGTATGAGGTCATCAGCGAAAGAAACTCGTGGTCCATCCAGACAAAGATTTACATAATTGAAGTACAGTAAGACAATCAAAGGGCCAAGATGACTCCCCTGTGAAATTCCAGACGTTGCGACAAATTCTTCGGAAACACAATCATCAATTCTGATAGTAATACGTCGATTGTTGAGATATGATTGTATCCATTGAATGACGTTTGCACCAAAGCCGAGTTGATTTAATTTTGCAATTGTGATGTCATGATTGGTTTTATCGAAAGCAGAAGAGAAATCTGTATAGATAACGTCCGTCTGCAACCCATCTGACATAGCGTTTGTTATGTAAGATGTAAAAGATACGAAGTTGGTAGCTGTTGAACGCTTCGGCATAAACCCGTGTTAAAAATTTGAGTCAGAATGACTTTTACAAACAATTTAGAAATTTCGCTAAGAGAAGTGATACCGCGGTAGTTGTTCATATCGCTTTTGTCGCCTTTCTTGTAAACCGGATACATAAACGAAGCTTTCCATAAATCCGGAAACACTGCTGTAGTTAATGGGGTTCTGAATAAACGATAAAGTGGTGATATTATTCCAGCCGAACATTTCTTCAAAATAACTGCCGGTATGCCATCTGGTCCTGCAGAACTCGAAGACTTCAATCCAGCAATAGCCATCTGTACCGAATTCACGTCTATGTCAATGAAGTGCAAAAAGCAATTAGATACCGGAACGTTGATTGCCGCTGGTTCGATTTGCTGTGGGGATAATGCTTTAGTAGAGAAAACACGAGCAAATTGTTCCGAAAAAAGCTGGCAAATTTATTGAGTACTCGAACCGGTACGCTCACCGAATCGCATTAACGATGGTAATCTAAATTCCTTCCTTTGCTCATTCACGTGCCTCCAGCAAGCTTTTGGGTTAGAATCTCAAGGGTATACTGAATGGCAGCTATCAATCTGAAGCTGGACCCCTGAGTTTATAGGAGCGGTGAAATTTACATTGAATATACCGAAGCCAGTGGACCTGTTGAGATATGATCCGTCAGTGTAAAACATTTTATTACAGTCCACTTCTTTAATTTTTTTTAAAAAACATTTTTGGGATCTTTTGAGGGCATACAAGATCCAGAATTCCACGAATTTCTTCTTTCATGGATGTGTCGAAAAACACAGTAGAATTAGAATTATCCACAAAATGAACACGTTTGGGAACAAAAGAAGAGGGATTTATATTCTGAGCCATATAGTCAAAATACAAGGACATAAAACAAATCTGTGAATTAAGCTCGACAAGCTTTTCAAAGTTTTCAATCACCATCGGATTCAAGTTGTCGCATCGGATAAGCAGAACGAGTTGGGAGAACGCATACTAGTTTGCGCGCTGGATACTCCTTTCGTCTGAGCTTGAATTGCGGTGTCGAGAATCAAGATTACCTTCCACTTGCAATCTAACTGTAGCGAAGTCAAGCAAAAGGATAAATCCAGCGCACTTGGTTGTGCTTGCGGTCTAGGGTTCCGTGTCATTTATCCCGTGTTTAGAATTGTCAAATTGAAGTTGTCACACAGATCTGGAATTAACGAAGAACGGTTATCATCATATAATCATGCGAGTTAAAGTCCCCTAAAACCAACCGCGGTGAAGGAAGAAGTTCTATGATGTCTGCAAGACGACGATGCCCTATCGAGACTCTGGTAGGAAAGTAGATGGAAGCTATACATAGATCTTTGCCTTTAATATTAATTTGGCAAGCAACAACTTCAATTCGCGGTTTCGAGAGGTGGTTAATACGATAAAATGAATAGCACTTTTTGATCTCTAAAAGTACCCCTCCATAAGTCTTCGATATTATAAAATTTCAATAGTCCAGTGTTTGTTTGATTTTCTGGTTGTGATTTGGGGTCATTCGGGTTTTTTGATGCCCCTGGAAGTGCTGGATACTCCTTACCCTCTCTAAGATTTTTTGAAACCAGGAGATGTTTGCTTCGGTTTTGAGTCAGCACTTTTCGTTTTTGTTTGATCATTTTGTGACGAAGAGGACATTCTGAGGCCTTTACGAGGAAGCCTAGGAGAAGACAGATTTTGTCTTTTCCATTTAACCTGCGTGTAGGAAGGTCCTTCGCCTGGATCGTCAGAGGTATCCTCTTCAACTGGCAAGAGTGCAAACGGGTTCTCAGAGTTCGATGGAGTGGTTCTTTTTAAGATTTCCGCGTAAGAACGTTTAGAGCGTTCTTTCACAGATCGCTTTAATTTTTTCGCACGCTGTATGTACGTATTGCACACCGATAGATCATAAGGATTCTCTCCGCAGTAGTACCCTTTTCCGTTGCTCTTCTGCAGAAATCGTCCTGATGGGTCTCTCCACATTTGCCGCATTGCACTTTGTTGCAACAATAGGTTGCCGTATGCCCTAGCTGTTTGCAGCTTGTACAGTGCATTAGTCGTGGTACATACAGCCGAACAGGTAGACGAACTCTTTTTACTACCAAATAATTTGAAAGTAAAGATCCGGCAAAAGTCGCGCGAAACGAGTCCGATTGTTGAAATTTACCATCTATCGATTTGGAGTGCAATTACTTGTACTCCAAAATTTTTACTGGCTGAAGGTCGGAGTTTTTGAAACGGCCTACCCCGTCCTTCATCAGATCTTCGATCGTCAGACTCGTCACGGACCACACCGTCGATCTCCACCATATGAGACGGGACGTATACGCGGTACTGTGACTAAAATCAGAAAATTTGTCTCTATTTATCTATCACCATCATTGCTGAAGGACAGCACAAAGAAAACAAAAATGAAATTGGTTTATTAACAAGTTCCAGCCTTTTGGCTTTGGCTGACTCATGAGAAGTGTCAAAGCAAAACAATCCATTAAAAAGCTAAAAAGGACAGTCTTGTTGAAACTGCTTGCAAATTGTTTTGATGTTTTTCGCATGTGTTACGATATATCCATATTTAAATTTCTCAACCGATATGTAAAAATGCCGTAAACTGTTAGTGGAACGTGTATTTATTCAGAATTTGTGCGCAAATGAAGCGATTGTGCGTAATAATGTTTTTACGTGGAACAGTGAAGTGAGTTTCGAATGTTGCATTCCAATTGAATATGTCAAATGAAGTTTTTTGTATCTTGATTGCGCCGTCCGGTATACTACTTGCATTTGGTTTTTGTTTTCCGAGTGCACAAAGTTTTCAGTGAGAGAGTCGATTTCGCGAAGTCGAATGAAGAAAACAGCGATTTAGAAGAAAAATTTTCGAAAAGAAGTTTTTGTTTTGTTTATGTCTTTTTCTCCAACACAATATCCTATTTATACCTGCCAATATAGAAAAGACAACCGCGACTGAAATTTTTTTCGGTAGTGGTGTGCCATCTAGTGGCTAATAGTCATTATGGTGTTAACGTTTTTTCGGTGACAATGCGCCATATAGGGACCGTGCACGAAGGCGTGGTTTAGTGGCCCGGCGACGACAGCGCACGAGGCGGCGAGTGGAAAAAATAATGCTACCATAGCAAAACTTGTAAACTGAGTTTGAAAATACTTTCTAGCGTATTTGCTCTGCGGATTTTTTTTCCGAACCCTATGGAACTACTCGCGTGTGGTGCGAACGATTGTTCACCATCGACTGACTATTAAATTTTGCATCGAATTATTCATTCTGTATCTAAATACGGCCACGTCATTTTCTGTCATTGCAGTTGGATTTGCGTATAATATATATCATATTCACTCAAATGATATTCTCAGTACATTAAATGATTTTTTAATCGACTTGACCGGAAATACTGAAAAATATCTTGCTAAAACATTCTAATTTCCGACCTTTAGTAAAAATTGCTTCTGTGTAATTTCTTTTTATACTTTCACTTGAAGAAAATACCCCAATAAAAAGTTTAAATATTTTTCAAATGAAGTAAGTTTATCTCGAAGTTATTCATACTTTCGCTGAATTGCAATTATTAAATGAATAATCTTATGCTCCCACCGAAAATCAGCGTATTTTTCGGGTGCAATTAAAATCATGTTAGTTGATGGCCATACGAACCAACTTCGATTATACGTTCTGGGGTTCTAGTGCCCGAAATACCTACAATAGTGGAACTCACTTCGTTTTCTCATCGATGTCAGAGAACTGTTTCATTCTGTAGGTTATGCTAGTTAATGCAAAAACAATCTCGTTGGTTTATTTCGGAAAGAAATATTTTTAATAGTATACCACAGTATTATATATGAGAATATGATTGATGTGAGAAAAGGATCATTACACCACTTGTATTGAAACAGGTTTTTGAATATTTTATTCAGCGTGAACATATGGTAACAGTGTAAAGCTATGATGGAGTTTTTTCGCATATTCGCCACTAATGGCGCTACTTATTATCGTGCACGGTCCCTATAGCTGCAAATGCAGAAGCCAATTCAACCATTTATGTTGGTTGAAAACAACGTTTTTTTTCTAATTCAACTAAAAAACTAGTTGAATGGAAATGAAGTGTGCCTTAACTAAAAAATAACAGCACGTTTAATTCATGAATTCAACTAAAAAAATAGCCATTCCAACAAATATTTTATTATTATTAAGGGAATGAGAATTAAAAAATCTAAATTAGCAAAATTCAGATTTTTTTAGTTGTATAAAAAAATAACTAACTAAAAGCAGAAAATCAACTAATTTTTTCGCCAATAGGCTGATTTCGGTCTTTCCGTGTATGAAAGAATCAACTCGTCAGTTTCTTTGCAAGTATTTAGTTATACAACATACACTTTTGAACTATAAAATTTTAGCTATGTTTATTGTTATTGAATGGTAAATTAAGGCTTTTTTTTATTTTGCAGCATTTGAATTAATATTAAATCAAAACCTAGGAACCTCGTTTCCTTCAAATAAATCATATGTTTCTGTTTCGATCATTTACAGGCATATTTAACATCATTATGGAAGAAAATTAATTCTTCAAAATTCAAACCAGAGTTTGTGAAAAAAAAATGAATTGAATCGAATAGAACCCAAATCATCATAGTCACTTGCGTTTAACATGAATCAATGTATGTTATAAGTTCTATGTTTGGACAAGAATCCTCATCAACCGAGATAGCCGCAGATTCGATTGAGCAGAAATTGAAAGACTTGCAGTACAAGAAGCGTCACTCCGCAGATGTTTTTTTCATTTAACGTGGTAGAATATTGGTTTAAACAACGGATTCGCGACACCCGGCTATGGGAAAGCAAGGTCGTATATACAGCGGCGTCAACTCAGTTCTTTGTAAAACTAGACAACTCACATTTTGGATTGATTTTCACCCCGCAACGTCATTTGATCGGGAAGGAAAATCTAGAAAATATTTTGCGGTTGAACGAGGAGTTAATAACACAAGCCATTGGCTCCGCTTTCGCTCCCAACCCTACAAACTAAAATCCACCGTTATACCAATAAAAAACATAATTTGTTGTTTTATCATTTTGAAAAAACGATAGCTTAAACAAGTACGCATGCTTCGGTCATCTGCAAAGTTGAACTACAATTCACAACCATTGGAAACCAACTATTGTTGAAATACGCAGAAGCAGTTTTCTTCGTTAACTTAAAATAAATCTCTAAAAATCAATATTCTTTTGTCAACAATGTAATAAATGAATTGATATTTGTTCTAGGAATTTTCACACTACATCAGCGAAGTCAAGTGTTTTTTAAACAGTGTCTATTTTCCAGTTATGAATTGCCCCTGAAATAGGAGTTCTATTGAGATACAAACACATGATCTCATCCGCATCTGGTTGAAATTTCGTCCCCTATTTGTTCGTTGGTCCATCATATCCATTGCATACCGCTGCTCGGGTAAACAATTGCATAACACTTCCCAAGTAATACCCCTAATATAAACAAACACTTGTAGCAGTCTTCAGTGTTGCATTCAAATCAATACTTGGTTGAATCTTGACTGAATCATCGTTTCTTTTAGAGAACGTATGCAAAATTTGAGCCAAATTAAAAATGATAATATTAGAATAAATAAAAAACTTCCGGTGAAATCGCTTAGTAAATATATAAACTGCGAAACTTAGATAAAACCGAAAATTAAGTTAATTTTTTTCACTTAATTCCGATAGATTTCATAATCAACTGATTTAAACTTTCCTTTTTTACTATTAGGTGTACAACTTTGCTTCCGCCGTTTTTTCCTAAATTTAAAGCTTTATTGCGAAAAAGTGCTTACAGATGCATTATTCAAAGTATTGTCCGTCGCTAGTGACAACTTTCTCCCATCTTTCCGGAAATTTTCGGATCCCGGCTCGAAAAAAGGAGTCCTTTTTTGACGCTATCCATGAAGCAATCCATTTTTCCAACTCTTCGAAGGATTGAAAATGTTGATCTGCTAGGCCGTGTGCCATCGAACGGAATAGGTGGAAGTCAGAAGGGGTGACATCTGGGGAATACGGCGGGTGGGGCAAGACTTCCCGTTTGAGGCCGAGCATTGTCGTGTTGGAGGATGACTTTGCCATGTCGCTCTTGATACTGTGGCCGCTTTTCTTTTAGCGCGCGACTAAGGCGCATCAGTTGCGTTCGGTAGCGATCTCCTGTGATGATTTCACCCGGTTTTAAGAGCTCGTAGTAAATTGTTATTCATCTTTGAAGGTTTTTTCTCTTCCACCATCATGTTTGTCTTCGACATCGAAATCACCATTTTTAAAACGTTAAAACCACTCCCGACACGTTCTTTTACTCAGAGCAGCATCACCGTAAGTTTCTGAAAGCATTCGATGCGCTTCAGTTGCATTGTTTTTCGAAATGTAACAGAAAAGTAAAACTTCCCGCAAATGGCGAGAATTGAGCACATAAACAGACATTTTCGAGCGTGAATAATACGAAAACAAGAACAACTGTCACTGAAACGGCGATGACAATTCGTTAGGCACTGTACACACTCACTTTAAAGGCATTATCATCTATGTATTTTAACCAGCCTCAGCCGGTACAGCCACCTATCGGAAAACGGCGGAAGCAAAGTTGTACACCTGATAGTTTCAATAATGCCAGTGCATTAACCATCCAATCAATCAGGACTAGTCAAATGAATGAAACCTCGTTAGAATTACAGCCGTATTGCAATGCAATCACAGGAGTGTGAACGAATGGTATACCTACAATAGTGGAACTCACTTCGTTTTCTCATCGATGTCAGAGAACTGTTTCATTCTGTAGGTTATGCTAGTTAATGCAAAAACAATCTCGTTGGTTTATTTCGGAGAGAAATTTTTTTAATAGTATACTACAGTATTATATATGAGAATATGATTGATGTGAAAAAAGGATCATTACACCACTATGTTGTATTAAAACAGGTTTTTGAATATTTTATTCAGCGTAAACATATGGTAACAGTGTAAAGCAATGGTAGAGTTTTTTCGCCTATTCGCCACTAATGGCGCTACTTGTTATCGTGCACGGTCCCTATAGCTGCAAATGCAGAAGCCAATTCAACCATTTATGTTGGTTGAAAACAACGTTTTTTTCTCTAATTCAACTAAAAAACTAGTTGAATGGAAATGAAGTGTGTCTTAACTAAAAAATAACAGCACGTTTAATTGATGAATTCAACTAACAAAATAGCCATTCCAACAAATATTATATTATTATTAAGGGAATGAGAATTAAAAAATCTAAATTAGCGCAATTCAGATTGTTTAGTTGTGTAAAAAAATAACTAACTAAAAGCAGAAAATCAATTTTTTCGCCAAAATACTGATTTCGGTCTTTTCGTGTATGAAAGAAACCATTCGTCAGTTTCTTTGGCAAGTAGTTATACAACATACACTTTTGAACTATAAAATTTTAGCTATGTTTATTGTTATTGAAAGGTAAATTAATGCCTTGTTTCATTTTGCAGCATTTGAATTAATATTAAATAAAAAACTAGGAGCCTCGTTTCCTTCAAATAAATCATATGTTTCTGTTTCAAACATTAACAGGCATATTTAACATCATTATGGAAGAAAATTAATTTTTCAAAATTGAAACCAGAGTTTGTGAAAAAAATGAATTGAATCGAATAGAACCCAAATCATCATAGTCACTTGCGTTTAACATGAATCAATGTATGTTATAAGTTCTACACTCAGAAAAATCTTCACGTTAATGCTACGTGAAAACGTGTGTGATTTTTATCCATAGAACTTTTCTTGTAATAATTATGTGATGTATAGATAGCACAGAATGAACTCATGAACTCTTAGTTCACCTTTGTATCACGTAATATCTATGTGACTATTTTCGTTGATTCTATATAATGTTTTTGTGAAATTTATACGAAGCTCATTTAAATTGTACTGTAAAATTAATTTCATCTGAATTTACTTTTTACCAGAATTTGACTTAATAGTCTATATTAAATCCTAATTGTGTATGTTGGTACTAAAAACTAATAAATTACATAGTCTATTGGACAAAACATTGCGATAAATTTTGTTTGCACGCAGACATTCTGAAAATTTTACTTTTAAATGACATAAAATTTCGTTTCTTTTGAATCACTGGTGAAAATCCCTTCTAAGCAGCTAGACTGAAGCAAACGTTGTTTCCTCTAAGGAATGCATTCAGCTGTAACTAATAGATCAGGATGTGATTTTGTTGAACCACTTTCAGAAGATTGATGTGCTGGAAAACAATTTAGAGGTTTTGCCTTTTGGACTCCACTGTAGAAAAAAAAACAAAATTGAATTGTGTTTCAGTCTCGTATTTTTGATGCACAGAGTTCGCGTAATACCAATGGGTCATGCAAATAAATTGTTGAAGGTTGGTTTCGTCAAAACTCAAAAAATGGTACATTTGCTTATAAATTATTCTTCTGCTCGGTACTAATATTAGATCTGAAAGTATAATAAAAATTAGCTGTCGATAAAATCAATGAGCAATTGTTTACCCTAAAATCATTGGGATAAATACCGTAGAAGGGCCAAAAAGGATTTGGCCTATGTTGATCGAAGTTTTTCAATAGACGCCATATTGCGAGCACCAAATGAACATGACAAAATGAATTCAAGTATGTACGCGACACATAAAATATATGTGACAACAGCAATAATGCTGACATATGATTCATTTCATATTCAATCATGATCCGATGGTTGTTAAGAAGATCACGTAAACTCCGATGACAAAGCAATTTTGGGAATCTACGTGTTTTTTCACTTAAGGTCAACGTGTGGATTTTTTTGAGTGTATGTTTGGACAAGAATCCTCATCAACCGAGATAGCCGCAGATTCGATTGAGCAGAGATTGAAAGACTTGCAGTACAAGAAGCGTCACTCCGCAGATGTTTTTTTCATTTAACGTGGTAGAATATTGGTTTAAACAACGGATTCGCGACACCCGACTATGGGAAAGCCGGGTCGTATATACAGCGGCGTCAAAGCAGGTCTTTGTAGAACTAGACAACTCACATTTTGGATTGATTCTCACCCCGCAACGTCATTTGATCTGGAAGGAAAATCTAGAAAATATTTTGCGGTTGAACGAGGAGTTAATAACACAAGCCATTGGCTCCGCTTTCGCTCCCAACCCTACAAACTGAAACCCACCGTTATACCAATAAAAACATAATTCTGTATGAAATGTTCAAAACGACAAATGTAACAATGAGAGACGCTCTTTGTTTACTTTCTCTTTCGATTGTTGCGAAATATTCCAACAGTACAGATTCAGTACAGATTAAAAGATGATAGCCTTAGTTATTATTATCGGTAAATAATTGGAGAGAAGGATTGCTAAGAGTACCGTAATAATCGGAAGAGAAAGTAAACAAAGAGAATCTCTCATTGTTACATTCGTCGTTTTTAACATTTTATGCAGAATATGTTGTTTCATAATTTTGAAAAAAAACGATAGCTTAAACATGTACGCATGCTTCGGTCATCTGCAAAGTTGAACTACAATTCACAATCATTGGAAACCAACAAATTGTTCTGAAGAATGAAGAGAACGTATGCAAAATATGAGCCAAATTAAAAATGATAATATTGGAACGAGGAAATAACGACCAGGTTAATTTAGGCGAGCGAATCTGGTTAGTTTCAAATGAAGATGATGGAGAGACGGAATGGGGGTTGAATGAAAATAAAATATTAACGGTTCCAGACAAATCCTAACCTGATCGGTGACTATGAAACAATCGTTTAATCATGTTTCGAGATAAATGAAAGTCAAAGACATTGGAAAAGTTGTTGAATGTTCGGCACATGCTGGAGAACGGCTCATTATAACCATAATTTGTTCTTGCAACAGATAATCTCAAAAATGGGTGGGTATGAAGATTGCGTCGATGAATGTCGAGATTAGGCAACTGCAGGAGTTCGGGACAATCGATACGTGATTCCGACGAACGAATAACCGATCAAGATCAATAAGCTTACAGCGATCTATGTATAACTAGGAAGATTAGTAGGATCTCTCCATTGTAGGTTACGCAGGGCAAATCTAACAAATTTATGTTGAATAGCTTCTATCTGATTTATGTCGATTTGATAATGGGGTGACCGGACAACAGCTATTCAAGCGTCGATTTGATAAGGGGGTGACCAGACAATGAATATTCATGCGTCGAGCGGACTAGAGCACAACATAATGCTTTAAGACAATGTACATTGACAAAGCTCTTAGTAATGCGAAAGACGAAACCTAAAAGCTGGATGCCTTAGAGATTACATAATCGATATGACTTTTGAAATTCAACCTAGTATCAAGAATGATACCAAAATCTTTAACGGTAGACTCTCGTTTCAGTATAATCTGAGAAATGTTATAGTCGTAGCTAAATAGCGAGTGTTTGCGAGTAAACGACGTAACGGAACATTTCGAGGCACTTAAGACCATTCTATTATCGTTACACCAGTTCACGAATGATTCAAGCTGTGACTGTAAAACATAGTGTCGTCGGGCGATCTTACTAGATGATGTAGCTTAAAATCATCTGCGAAAGACAGTTTGTGGCATTTCAATAGAAAGTTGAGATCACTGAGGAAGAGCAAGAATGAAAAGGGTCCCAATTGACTGCCTTGAGGGACTCCAGAAGCTACAGCAGACGGTGTTGTAGTGCATTCACCGATTTTCTTTAACATTTCCCGACCAATAAGATATGATTGAAGCCAGTTGAATAAAGATCCACTGAATCCAAGTTTTTTGAATTTAGCTACTGCAATTTAGTGGTTTATCTTGTCGAAGGCTGCGGAGAAATCCATAATGATAGCGTCAACTTGAAGGCGCGCTATTAGGGATCGAATTATAAAAGATGTATAAGACAATATGTTCGTTGTAGTTGATCGTTTTGGCATGAAACCGTGTTGTGTTTCCGAGATGTAGTTATTGCAGTTATGCTTGATGAAGTCCAGAACTATATTTTCAAGTAACTTAGACACAGCGCATAGCGCGGCTATCCCACGATAATTAGATACATCAGCTTTATTTCCCTTCTTGAAAACAGGAGAGAGAAGCAGAGCAGAACGTTTAGCACGCTTATAACGTTCTAGGGTCAGATTGGACCATGGGGGATGGACAGATTCACGTCGAATGTTTTTGGGTACAAATTGATCGATAGCATACGAAATTATATGGGACCATAACATATCAATGGAATTGCAATCGCCATTAGTAAACAGGCTTCTCCAGTCTAGCGACAGCAAAAACTTTGCCTCGAAATTTCCTCTCGAAATCGTAATATGTGCCTTCAGAAACGTTATTAAAAACGGTTGGCGTGTATGCAGGTGTAGTGATTTGGAGAGGAGGGTGCTGACGACACATTTTAACCAGTGGCGAAGGAGCGATGGATATGGAACAAGTACTTGACAATTCATAAATGGCGATATAAAGATCCAGAAGGCGATTATTACTGTTATAGTTATCATTTAGCTGAACTGCAGCGTTGTAATCGTCCAGGAGTCGTAATGTAGTATGCGTTTTAGAAGAACATGAAGCATCTGGATAAATATATTTACAAGAACCGCGAGTCCATTTAATACCAGGTTGTTTGAAATCACCTAAGATCATAATTTTGTCATTTAAGCTAAATTTATCGCTTACCAATGAAAAAGAAGTTATGTGTTGTTCGATCAGATTCAAATCATTCACGCGATCAGGCGGAAAGTTAAGCACGCAAATGTACAATGTAAAGTGTGTGGACGAAAGAGCGACCCAAACTTGCGCAACATTTTCACAGTTTGAGAGAGACACAAAGCGAGAATTGAATTTGGAGCAACAGGTAATGAGAATACCACCGCCGCTCTTTTTCAAACTATTTTCGTCGTTGCCTGAAAAACCAGGTTTCGGTAAAAGCATAGATATCATACGCAGCATCAGAACAGGCCAGATAGTAGTCCACGAGAGAACGGTTCGTTCCCCCAATATTCTGATAATAGATGCTCAGACCAGTGTCTCTGTTAATGCATGAAACGGTGTCGGCGACAGAGGGTACAACAAAAGTGTGCGGGGGTGAGGGGTTAGAAGAGTGAGACATGTAACAGCTGAAAAAAAACAACCGACGTGATTGATTTTGCCTGCTGGTTCTGTGATAATTTAGCAATCTTCGGGGCAGGGGAAGAGAGGGGCTCGATCGGCGTTGGGATATCGGTTGTGGTCGTATAGCTGATTCTGTTCTCTGTTCTGGCTTGCGCTCTAACAAGAGGCGATTATCGCTCCATTCGGTCAAAAATTAGGTGACGTAATATTTTGCTCAAAATGTCAAATATATGAGTACCCGAGAGAGACTGTGAGTGCTATCAACTTCGATAAGCGTGGCAAGAATAGCAACTGTATGAGATTGCCAATGAAAAACTTTTTATCACTAACGCACTATATGTTTAATGGGATGGTTAAAAACAGTCCACGGATGCGAAATATGCGTTAATACGATTTTCACTACTGAAACTTTGTGGTAGTTTAACACTATTTGTGGGCAATTAATACAAGGACGAAAAAGTAAACTTCTATTGACTCGGAATACACTGAACCAAAAAACCTTTTTGCACTAATACCATGCCGGTTGTTTAGTGATGTCAGTAATAATAATAATAATAATAATAATAGTAATAGTAATAGTAATAGTAATAGTAATAGTAATAGTAATAGTAATAGTAATAGTAATAGTAATAGTAATAGTAATAGTAATAGTAATAGTAATAGTAATAGTAATAGTAATAGTAATAGTAATAGTAATAGTAATAGTAATAGTAATAGTAATAGTAATAGTAATAGTAATAGTAATAGTAATAGTAATAGTAATAGTAATAGTAATAGTAATAGTAATAGTAATAGTAATAGTAATAGTAATAGTAATAGTAATAGTAATAGTAATAGTAATAGTAATAGTAATAGTAATAGTAATAGTAATAGTAATAGTAATAGTAATAGTAATAGTAATAGTAATAGTAATAGTAATAGTAATAGTAATAGTAATAGTAATAGTAATAGTAATAGTAATAGTAATAGTAATAGTAATAGGAATAGGAATAGGAATAGGAATAGGAATAGGAATAGGAATAGGAATAGGAATAGGAATAGGAATAGGAATAGTAATAGTAATAGTAATAGTAATAGTAATAGTAATAGTAATAGTAATAGTAATAGTAACAGTAACAGTAATAGTAATAGTAATAGTAATAGTAATAGTAATAGTAATAGTAATAGTAATAGTAATAGTAATAGTAATAGTAATAGTAATAGTAATAGTAATAGTAATAGTAATAGTAATAGTAATAGTAATAGTAATAGTAATAGTAATAGTAATAGTAATAGTAATAGTAATAGTAATAGTAATAGTAATAGTAATAGTAATAGTAATAGTAATAGTAATAGTAATAGTAATAGTAATAGTAATAGTAATAGTAATAGTAATAGTAATAGTAATAGTAATAGTAATAGTAATAGTAATAGTAATAGTAATAGTAATAGTAATAGTAATAGTAATAGTAATAGTAATAGTAATAGTAATAGTAATAGTAATAGTAATAGTAATAGTAATAGTAATAGTAATAGTAATAGTAATAGTAATAGTAATAGTAATAGTAATAGTAATAGTAATAGTAATAGTAATAGTAATAGTAATAGTAATAGTAATAGTAATAGTAATAGTAATAGTAATAGTAATAGTAATAGTAATAGTAATAGTAATAGTAATAGTAATAGTAATAGTAATAGTAATAGTAATAGTAATAGTAATAGTAATAGTAATAGTAATAGTAATAGTAATAGTAATAGTAATAGTAATAGTAATAGTAATAGTAATAGTAATAGTAATAGTAATAGTAATAGTAATAGTAATAGTAATAGTAATAGTAATAGTAATAGTAATAGTAATAGTAATAGTAATAGTAATAGTAATAGTAATAGTAATAGTAATAGTAATAGTAATAGTAATAGTAATAATAATAGTAATAGTAATAGTAATAGTAATAGTAATAGTAATAGTAATAGTAATAGTAATAGTAATAGTAATAGTAATAGTAATAGTAATAGTATTAGTAATAGTAATAGTAATAGTAATAGTAATACTAATAGTAACAGTAATAGTAACAGTAATAGTAATAGTAACAGTAATAGTAGTAATAATCGTACTAGAATAGTAATAGTAATAAGAATAATAACAATAATAATAGTAACAACAGTAATAATATTACTAATAATAATAATAATCCTACTACATGTTTTATGTTGCTGATTCATGCTGTTTAGCTTGACTTACATACGCAAAAGTAACAAAAACGCAGGTTAACTTCGTTTGTTAGATTTCGTTTAATTGGTTTAATAGAAATAGATTAGTTTTAACTGTTCAAATTTGTAAACCATATTTGTTGGTGGCAAACGAACCAACTTCGGCTATTCCGATCATCTGAATTCGGTTTCGGACTAATAGTGATCAGGATCTCACTCACTTTTCTTCAAGATGGTTAAATCGATTTTCACAAACTTATAGGTAATAGTCATACAGTTTCATACGGTATTCCTAAATTTGTAGTGGATATTTTCTGTTCCGGAACTACAGGGTAAACATGATTTGTAGAGTTTGTTAGATTTAGTCCGAGCAAACTTTCCTATTTCTATTCAATGAACAGCTATTTTTGCGAATTCCACAGTAATATTTATGATGTTGTGAGTAGTATGAGAAAGGCATCATTACACCACTAGGTGAATTAAAACAGGTTTATTAATGAATATTTATTGAAGTATGAGCTAAACTTAAATTATAAGGATTTGGTGGCTCAGCCACAAGTGGTGACTTTTCAGCCCTATTATATACATGATTTGGTTATTACCATTAAGACATCATTTGCTTCCGCAATTCTGTAATTTTTGTGTACGGGAAAATGTAAACCTACTTGTATTGTGTAATGGGGAAAAGAAACTTATATACCAACTTACTAACTAATACAGAGAGCGAATCGATTCAATTGAAGATTGTATCGTCTTTTGTCAGAATTTACTTATAATATTATGTGACATTACATTACATATTTGTGAGTCTGTAATAAAAATAAACTTTTACATAAAATCGTAAAGTTGGTCGTCTTTGACAGATATACATTTGTTGATGCTTTCAATGAACAATGAAATAACACTTGTCGTTAAGGAATATTACCAGTTGAAACTGCAATGACCTCAATTCACCAGCCGATTAATTTTTCTTGTGGCTCTAATGCTAATTAATTTCAATACAACAGACGACGGAGGCGTTAAAACAAATGTCCAATACTCTGGCTGAGATATCAGGTGAAATTTTGGGCGTTTACGTACTAGAAATGCTCCAATGCGAGCTCAAAATTTGACAGTATGACGAGAAAAACCAAACAAAAACCCTACAGTAATAGCAAAAGTCATTAATTTGGATAATTGTTTATAAAAACTTCGAAAATCTGCAAAAAAAAAATCTGCTTAATTGCAAAGTCAGCTAACAAACGAAATTGCAAATTTACATACCAATCTGAAAACCTGGCGCTCATTATTTCGCTATTCTGCGACGATTCCGTCGCATTCTATATCCAGCTGAAAACCACTATAATTTGTTCTTTAAACATAACTTAAAATTTCTGTTTATAAGAGGATATAAACATTTAATATATGTATTACATTTTGCCTGGATTCCTTCAATGTGATTCTTAAAAGTGAGTGTTTTGTCATACGTTAATCCTAAGTATTTTGCTTTATCAGACCATGTCAATTCCAAGCCATTCAATTTGATAACTTGATTATTTTTTGGTTAAAAAGAAGAAGCTCTGAAGTTATGAGGAATGATAATTAATTGCGTTTTTGCAGCTTTTGGTGCAATTTTCCATTTTGACAGATAATCACTGAAAATATTTAAACTTCTTTGTAGGCGACTGCAGATCACTCTTAGATTTCTACCCGTGGTTAACAGCCTTGTTTCGTCACAGAATAGTGATTTCTGACAACCAACGGGTAGATTTGGAATATCAGAAGTGAAAATATTATACAAGATTAGAGTTACGCTCGAGCCCTACGGAACACCTGCTCTTACGGGTATTTACAATTCTGATAGCTAACCTGTACAGTACGATGGTTAAATAGTTTAGAATCATTTGAATAAAATAAACAGAAAACTGGAAGTCATACATTTTTGCTATTAAACCTTTGTGCCAAACACTGTCGAATGCTTTTTCTATGTCTAGTAGAGCAACTCCAGTGGATAACCCAGAAGATTTATTTGCTTTTATCATGTTCGTTACTCTTACAAGTTTATGAGCAGTTGAATGTTCATGATGAAACAAAAACTGCTCTGATAAAAAAAATTAATTCTCATTTATATGAGACATCATTCTCAACAAGATATTATTTTCAAAAAGTTTACTGATAAAAGCAAGTAAATTAATTGGTCGATAACTTGATGCTTCTGCTGTTTTTTATCAGGTGTGAAGATGCGAATTATCCATCGGTGTTTGAATTGTGGTAAATCTCATTCGAAAGACCTCTGTCTAATGAATGAAACCGCTGATAATTTAATGTACTAATTGTGATGGAAATTATAAATCAAATAATTTGAAATGTCCTGTCAGGGAAAATATTTTAAACGCTCGTTCGCTTAGACAACAAGTCAAATCAACGACCTTAAATGTACAGAACCTACCTGTAAATATAAAAGCGATACAAATGCCACGCCTAAGTCTTCTATGGCACTTATTTCTTCGAATGTAAATGAACAAAAGGCAAAAACGCATTCCAAATCGTCTTCTAACGAAAATAATTTATTACCAGGTGAATCGGCCACGTCATCTTCTTCTTCTAATGACAGTTATGCTAGCTTCACAGGCAGACAACTACCTACCAGTAATCCTTCAATGCTTTTTTAAACGAAGTTGATTTGGGCGATTAAACAGAAAATCAAATCATCAACCGAATCCAACTTTCGGTTTAGGGGATACAGGGTGATTAGTATAAAAATGTCTATTTCACATAAATTGATCAGGTTTATCGGGTTAGCAGATTTGAATAGTCGATAACCAAATAAACATATTTCATTTTTGGTTGTATTCAGTTTTCGTTTCGGAAGCCACCCAAAAATTTAATTCGCACTACGATTCCTCAAAGATGTCTATATTAATTTTCAAACATTTTGAAACGAATGTTAACTATACATCTACTCAGGTGAATTTGTCTGACTTCGGCTACACCGAATTTCAAATTCCGGTTCCAGTGTCGAATCGTTTCTCAAAGCTCAATCGTTTTTCAAAAAAGCCAATTCGAATTTCAGAAAAAAAATTCTAATTAAAATGAATCCAATTTTATCCAATTCTGACTTCCGATTCTAGAATTGTAGGATGATGAATTTTTAAAATTCAAAGCGATATAGAAGACGACAATTCTGAAAAGCTTTAAAGTTGGAATCAAAAATATTGCAATTTATTCATCATATGGCCATACGAATCGGTTTGGGTTATGCTGGTTCCTGAATACCGGCTCTGGAAGTACCTTAAATTTCCCCTTAATTCTAAAGTGGAAATTACTTCGGTAATGGGTCATTAAAATCTAAAATTGCCACCTAAAACGACGGACATTAGAACAATGTCATGAAAACTGAAACACCGAAGAATATTCATGCAAAAAGCACATGCGGATTGATAAAAAAAGGTGCCATCTCACAGCTAGGTGGATTAAGCACGTTTTTAATACTAAAGTTATCGAAAGCTTGGGTATCGAAATTGAAGCCATGCATGGAAATTTTTTTATCGCTGGGGCATGTTTGGTTGGTAAACGACTATCCCTACCTCCCCGCGGTGCCGGCTGGGGTACGAGCAACCATAGGAAAGATCAGGTAACCAACCCCGGTGGGACGTTGGTCGTATGCTGACAGAGAAGGGGGGGCTTGCCTTCTCTTTACAGAGAGCGAGCGTACCCGAGCGTCTAATCCCCATGTAGGGCCGACTCGAAACAGCGTCTGTTCTCCATGTTAGGAGCGGCTGATTACCGTCCTTGTGTCAGTGTGGGACTCTAAACAGTGCTGACACGATGGCCCTCGGACTCAAACCCAGATACATTCATTGGATCTACACAACTATTGTTAGACCAATTTTAGCATATGGTTGTCTTGTATGGTGGCAGAAAGGAGAAGTCGCGACAGTTCAGTCAAAGCTAAATCATCTCCAAAGGATGGTCCTAATGGCGATGACAGGAGCATTCACGACAACTCCTACTGCTGCTCTAGAGGCGCTATTGTGTATTAAACCACTACATGTGTTCCTAAAACAAGAAGCATTATCTTGTGCATACCGTCTTAGGGTTACAGGGCTTTGGAACAGTAACCCATTAGATTATGCTACCAGCCACACTCGATTGTGGTCTCAAATGGTTACGTGGGATGAGTATTTACTCGCTCCTAGTGACCTAACTCTCACATGCAGTTTTCCTTTTAAAACATTCAATGTGAGCTATCCTCTTCGTTAGGAATGGTTGTCTGGTTGTCTGGAACGACAACTTGATGAACACATAGTTTGTTATACGGACGGTTCTCTATTGAATGGTCGTGCTGGTGCTGGTGTCTACTGTCGTGAAATGAGGCTGGAGCAGTCTCATTCACTTGGTAGATACTGTACTGTGTTCCAAGCAGAAATCTACGCGATTCTGTGTGGAGTACAATCGGCACTTCAGCAGAGGATCTGTGGTAAACGAATTTATTTTTGTTCCGACAGTCAGGCAGCCTTAAAAGCACTCAGTTCGAATGACTCACGGTCGAATCTAGTGATCGCATGTCGAACTCAAATTGAAGACCTCAGCATTTCAAATGCTGTTTACTTCTTATGGGTACCCGGCCATTCTGGTATTACTGGAAATGAATGGGCTGATGAGTTGGCTAGAGCTGGTGCAACGAATGATTTCGTTGGTCCTGAACCAGCTTTACCACATTCAACTAGTTGGATAAAGCACAAGATTCGTTCTTGGGCTGCATCCAAACATGCCAGCTACTTGCGCAGCTTGCAAACTTGCGCTCAGACAAAAGCATTTCTACCAGATTTAAATCTGCAAATGTCAAAGTGTCTACTGCATTTCTTCAAGTATCATTGAAGTATTCTAGTCAGAGCTCTGACTGGACATTGCAAACTCAATTATCACATGGCTACTATTCAACGTGCTGAGTATTATTTGTGTGTTTTGTGTAAATGCGATTGTGGTACTTCATATCATCTGATATGTAACTGTCCCGCATTGACGCAGCTACGTATCCGGGTTTTTGGTTCTCCATACATGGTTGAGTCTGTGTATGCAGAGCTAAAATTGAAGGATATTCTCTCGTTTCTCACCCAATGTGGTAAGGAGCTATAGTCAGAAGGGTTCATCGTTCTTCCTGGAGTGAATGAATCCCTTCTGTATTCACCTTTAATAGGGTTTAGCAGATTGTTTGGCATCCTTTGGGGGGTACTTAATTTACTTCTGCTCGTACATACTGCGAGTCGTTCTGCATTCTTCCGGGAGTGCAGAATGGTGTCGCTTTTGTAAGATCTCTAAATCCTCTCGGGGGTTGGAGGTTTTATTAACAGCAGACTGTTCGGGACCTCGTAGAGGTTCAGAATTTCCTTCTTCTTCCACTAAATGTGATCCTCAGCAGATTGTTCAGCATCCCTTAGGGGTGCAGAATTTTACTTCTGCTTTTATGTGTTTTTGTGTCGTCAATTTTTCCCATCCTCCTAGTCCAACCCTTACCATTTCCTTTCAATCCTTCCCTCTTATATATCGGGAAAATGATGCTAAAAACAAATTGATGGCAAGGCACAAATCTCCAAATATCAAGGGGAACGTGCCATTTGAGCCAATTTGTTCTGATTCCTGATTCCTGACCGCCGATAATGACACCAGCAGAGAAATTCATAGACGTATTTTGGCAGGGAATCGTGCGTACTTTGGACTCGGTAAACCCCCCGATCGAGAAAAGTACGCCACCGCACGAAATTGACCATCTACAAAACGATAATTAGACCGGTTGTTCTCTATGGCCACGAGACCCAGACTATGTTGGCAGAGGACCAACGCGCCCTCAGTGTTTTCGAAAGAAAGGTACTGAGGACCATCTATGGCGGAGTGCAGATGGAAGACGGAACGTGGAGACGGCGTATGAATCACGAATTGCAACAGCTGCTAGGAGAACCACCCATCGTACGGACACCTAAAATCGGACGTCTACGATGGGCTGGGCATGTCATAACGATGTCGGACGACAGCCCAGTGAAAATGATTCTTGAATCTAATCCGACTAGTACAAGAAGAAGAGGAGCGCAGCGAGCAAGGTGGATCGATCAAGTGGAGGGTGATCTCAGAAGCATCCGAGCCTTGAGTGGCTGGCGACGAGCAGCCATGGACCGAGTTATGTGAAGACGTATGCTTGATACAGCAAAGGACACCCCAGGCCTATAGCTGTTAGGTAAGGTAAGTATGTTTGCCATTCCAATGCACCGGTGAACAATTAAATTTCTTTTATGGCAATTTTCTAAAACTCGCTAGATATCGACCTAATTTTTCCGTAATAGGGGACTTAAATGCAAAGTATGTCCAGTGAAATCGTGGGAAAAATAACAGTAACTGTGGGCAACATAACAGGAATGGTAAAATACTTTACAGTTTTTTATACCAGTAATCCGACTTGTTTCTCTTCTGTGAAAAACCCAGCTACAATTGATCTGATTCTAACAGATCAAAGTCACACTTGTAGTGATCTGATTACTCATGCTGACTTTGACTAAGATAATCTTCCCTGAACATTCAGACTTTCCAACGAAACTATAATTAATCAAATTAGTTCTATATTCAACTATAATAGAGCTAATTGGTTTGAATACAAATCTCACATTGAAAATCAATTGGAATTGATTTCATTTCAAACGACGCTATAAATAATCAAATTAGTTGTATATTCAGCTACCATAGAGTTAATTATTTTGAATACTGATCTCACATTGAAAATCATGTGGATCATGAAATTATTTTAGAAAATTCGGAATCGACATCGGCACAGCAATAGATAATTTGAATCAATACATTATAGAAGCTAGGAATCTTTCAGTTCCCAAAACTCGAACTAAATTTTATTCTCCTATCATCGATGACAATCTTCAACTGCTTGAGCAGCTTCATTCAACGGTCTCATGATACTGATATGAAAAACAGATTTAATGATTTACAAAAAGAAATCAAACATAGATTTACTCTTTTGCGAAATGAAAATTTCGCTAAAGAAGTTGAACGAATTAAACCATATTCTAAACCTTTACGGAAACTTTCTTCGGTTAAGAAACCTCGGAAACTAATTCCTGCTCTCAATGGAGGAAATCAAATATTTCTAACAAATAGCGAAAAAGCTCAAAAACTTGTTCAGCAAATCGAGAGTGTCCACAATTTTAATTTAAACGTTGTGAGTCCTATTGAAGATGAAGTCTCACTGAAATGTGATCATATTTCAACTCAAGTTTTGTTATAGGATGACGTAACTGAGACGAATTTTGATGAAATTAAGTCAATCATCAGAAAACTGAAAAACATGAAGGCTCCGGGTAATGACGGAATCTTTAATATTCTTATTAAAAATCTTTCCGATGTTGCAAACCCAATTTAAATCGGTTTGAGAGAAAGAATCAGATACGGCTCTGAAATGTTCTGCTTCCAGGAAATCAAAAGAAAGCTTAGTGAATGTATTGTGTTAAGTGTTAAGTGTCAATTTCCTTTGAAGATAATATATACATTTTTTCATTTTTCCTTACATGATATTATTCATAATAATTTATGATATAACTTTTAGTGGAAATATGATTCTGTGAGCAAAAACCACCTTAATCATTCTTTTTACATGGAACATTATTATCAGACCCTGTCAGCTTTGAGCGAAATCAGTTTCCAGTTCAGCAACGCCATCGTACGGCATCAAATTTAACATGTCATGTCAATTGTATGGGTCCATAGTGCTGCTAGGATTTTGGCATTTTTCTCCACTACTTCTATGTACGAGTTTCGATGCGGACTCGCCTGAGGGCGCCATGCCCGTGAAAAGGATTTTGCCAATGATTTGTTCGGGAAATGTGAGAAATTGTTAATATGATGTTTTTGATATTACTCATTGTTTTGTCAATTGGAAGAATTATAAAATCAATTATGATAGCTGTGACCCCAGGAACCCGCCATGGAGGGTGCTGGGGCCAAATGTCAACAAATTCAATTTTTATTTAAAAATTACAGAAAATCTGATTACTAAAATTTCAAACGACGGTTGGTAAACGACTGGACAATGCGCAATTCAGGCCCCAATGTGGTTCTTAGCCTCTTGTACAGTAACTACTATCCCTAACTTCCCGCAGTGCTGGCTGGGGTACGAGTAACTATGGTCGTATGCTGACAGGGAAGGGGGGGCTTGCCTTCTCTTTACAAAGAACGAGCCTTCCCGAGCGTCTCTTCCCCATGTTGGGGCGACTCGAAACAGCCTCTGTTCTCTATGTTGAGAGCGGCTGATTACCGTCCTTATTTCAGTGTGGGACTCTAAACAGTGCTGGCACGATGGCCCTCCGGTGAGACAGGAGGTGGGCGCAGGCCTAGCAAGCCGCCCGGAAAATACATGTTATGCACAATCAAGTAAGAAAAACGATATCCGCGGCTTCGGCTGTGGCACAACCAGCGTTCTAGGAACGGGATTTGTAGCGTTGGGCAAGATGCGCCAGCCAATCAGTGATAGGATGTGCGTATTGACAATCAAGGAAGCATTTTCCGTAAAGCTGGAACGAATCTACGACAGCTGCCACGGCGGGATGTAAAACTCGTCATCGGCGACATGAATGCTCAGGTAGGCCGGGAGGCAATGTACAGGCCCTGTGATCGGGCTGAAGAGCCTGCACGCGATAACAAACGACAACGGTCAACGATGCGTAAACTTTGTAGCCTCCCGAGGAATGGTAGTTCGAAGCACCTTCTTCCCCCGCAAAGATATTCACAAAGCCACTTGAATATCACTTGATCCACATACGGAAAATCGAATCGACCACGTTCTCATCGCCGAGCTATTCTTCTCCGCGACGTCATCAATGTTCGACTTTACCGCAGTGCCAACATTGATTCTGACCACTACCTCTTTTTTATTTTTTTCCAAGGTGAAATGCATTTACGCACAGAGTGTGGGACTCTCCACAGATCTACCACTGTATAAATGGAACTACCCACTAAAACACCTTGGATCTCCAACCCTACCTCCACGGGACTACTGTTAGGTATTACTTCGGGGTGGAAGGCTATTGGTGCTCAAAGCACCCTTCCCGGACTTATGCATCGTCATGGACGTCTGCGTTGTTCTCTCCTACTTTTGGGCCATTTATCTCTCAATTTTGAGCCGCTCTTTTAGCTACAGGGGATCGACCAGGAGGATGTCGAGATCGGTCCGGCGCTTCCGGTTGTAGCTTAGCTTCGGGTTCGCTGGCGCCTCGACGACCCAGAGCTGGTCTATGTATGTATGTATGTATGTATGTATGTGTGAAGCCACCATCAGTTCAAGACATTACCGGTGGATGCAGGTGGACTTACAGTAGATCCGAATTTGATTATCAGATAACTTTCATATTACTGCTGTTAAGAAGGCCAAAATGGGCTTTGAGAACCCGGCGCCTTCCAGCAATAACATCCGGCCATATAATAAAAGAATTCGCTGTACCAGCTTAAACCTGCCTGATGGTTTGTTTGTTAGAAGGGTGCGTCTTACTTATTTCAGACCTTCTGGGGAAAACACACAGCTTTCCCCTGTGAACCGGGTTGACATTTCACTCCTTCATCCAGTCATTCACTTGTAAGATACCCTGATGCACGCCCATCCCTCTTCCCTTACAATGTACTTGAGCATAGTATTATATAATGTAACATAATACACTTTAATATAATTTCCGGCAGTATAATACAATGAAACATAATATAGTATAAAACGAAGCAAAATCGTATGGTACAGTGTATTATAGTCTACTATAATATTTTATGATGAATATAATAGTATCATAATGTTATGTGACATAATATAGTAAAATATACCATAATATATTATAATATAGTTTGGTCACTATACGACACTGAATATAATAAAATTTTATTATGCATAAAATATAAAAATGTAATACATCACATTGCAATATAATACACTTATAATTGTGTATTAAAAAAATGCATTACAATACTATATAAAACAATACCAAACATTGTACCATAATATAGTATAATATAGTACAATGTAATATAATATAATACCACAAAATATGACATAATATAATATGATACAATTTAATAATATATGTGTAAAGTGAAATGTGTACTATGGAAATGAAAATGTAGCTGATAATGATAAAGATTATAATAATGGTAACGATAGTAATAATAATAATAATAATCACAAAAATAATACTAATAGAAACAATAGAAATACTAATAATAATAATAATAATAATAATAATAATAATAATAATAATAATAATACTAAAATACTACAAAATTATATGATACAACATAATAT
>NC_080572.1:144961798-144964298 GCF_030247185.1 Malaya genurostris
TAATAATAATAATAATAATAATAAAAATAAAAATAATAATAATAATAATAATAATAATAATGATAATAATAATAATAATAATAATTATAATAATAATAATAATAATAATCACAATAATCATAATAATCATAATCATAATAATCATAATAATAATAATAATAATAATCATAATAATAATAATAATAATAATAATAATAATAATAATAATAATAATAATAATAATAATAATAATAATAATAATAATAATAATAATAATAATAATAATAATAATAATAATAATAATAATAATAATAGTAATAATAGTAATAATAATAATAATAATAATAATAATAATAATAAAAACAATAATAATAATAATAATAATAATAATAATAATAATAAAAAATAATAATAACAATAATAATAATAATAATAATAATAATAATAATTTTTTTCCTTTTATTATTGACATTTTACACGGTGTTTGCCGTGCATTCGTGTCAGAGAAGGGTGTTTTGTGTATGTGGTGTTGTGTGTGAGTGTGTTATTGTGTGTTTATGCTACAGCGCAAGTTTTAATCACTTTTACTTTCATTTTCTTCGTTTCGTATCTACCTATTTTCCTCTACTTTTATACATTTTTACTTTCTTCTTCTTCCTTTAGTTTTTCTTCTTCATCTTGAGTTTAATTCGCTTCGTCTCGTTTATATTTCCGTATGCATTTTCACTTTCTTCTTCTTTTTCAACTTGATCATCATCTTCAATTTACTTTTATCATCTCCCCTTCATTTCGTTTACATTTCCGTATACATTTTGACTTTCTTCTTCTTCTTCTCAACTTAATCATCATCTAGACTTCATCTCTGTATTTCTGATTTAATTTTTCCCCTTAGCCTCTTTAATCGAAACTGTTTAATTTAATTTGTTGTTTAATTTTGTTTCACGTAGGAAGTTTAGCAACTGGATTGCTTGTTCATCGGTGTTTCCCAGAGCTTCATATAGACTGCTGCCGATGTTGTATTTTCTTCGCTCTCCATCGTACTTCCTACATTCGAGGATAATATGCCGCACCGTCAGCTCTACACCGCAACATTCGCAGCTCGGCGGTTCTTCTTTTTTCAGCAAGAAGGTGTGGGTCAGCCGTGTATGACCAATCCTCAGCCGTGTAAGTTGACGCTGTTCAGCAGGGCTGCCGCGATCGGTCCACCTAAGCGTGTCGCGTTTGACCTCCCTCAGCTTCACGTCTCTCGCTTCAAACCACTGCCTCTCCCATCGGAGGCGAATCGCCTGCTTTGCTGCCCTTGCAGCATCTTCCGCTGGAATTGGGATATTGGTGACAGGTTGTGTTTTGCCCTCGTTAGCCAATCGGTCTGCCTCCGTGTTTCCGCTGATGCCAGTATGCCCCGGAATCCAGCAGAAACGAACGGATTTGTTTCGCACTATTTGTTCGATCTCTTGTATCCACGGTGGCGAGAATGTCCTGCTTCTAAGGCCAGGAGACAGCTAGCCGAATCGGTCATGATCACCACTTCGTTGCGAACATTCGGTATAGAGAGTGCCATTTTAATGGCGTATGCCTCTGCTGAGAGACACTGCATTCTTTCGGAAGACTGTATTTCTGGGCTATCCCGACGTTGTAGAATGCTGCCCCTACCGTGTCTTCACACTTGGATCCGTCAGTATAGATGACGGTCGAATGGCGGAAACGAGTGTCGAGTACTTGCCGAAAGATCGGATGAACTTTCTGAGGTGGATCTCCTGCGCGAACATTTTCCTTCACCTCCCACACAATCGCCGGCTTTCGTGCGTTCCATGCACGACTACTCTGCCGTGTGAGTTGGCCGACAACAGGAAGAGGTGAACCGGTTAGTTCTTCCAGCCGGTCTGATGCTCGCTGGATCAGAGGAAGGGTACCGTTATTCCGGTTATGCGAATATATTCGGATGGCTGTTCGCACTGTGGCTTGAGCTGCAAGTAATTCGAAGGGTAGGGTCCCGGCCTCGGCCATGATCGAGACTATTGGACTGGTAACAAAGGCTCCGGAAGCAAACCGGACCATTTTGTTGTAAGCAGGGACAAGAGTCTGCAAATTCGGCGATCCTCCTCGACTGACAAGTCCTATCCCATACAGCAACTTCGAGGTGACTAAGGCTGATCCAACCTGCAGCAGAGATGTTCGATTGCCACGTGAGTGTTGGGCACCGATCATCCGAAGAATCCGTAACCGAGACTCGCAAGCTTTTTTCGTCAACTTGCAGTGAGGTCTGAAGGTGAGGGTTCGGTCCAAGGTTACACCCAGAATCTTCAGCTGGTTGGTCGTCGGAATGGGAGTCTGATCGATGGTGATGTCTCCTGTAGGTTCATTCCGTATATTCGGGCTGCAGTAAAAAATGAAGGACTTTGTTGCCGACATGGCGAAACCGACGCTTTTCGTCCAGTGATCGGCAGCCTTGACGGCGGCCTGCAGTTTACAGTATAACCCGTCACTTCTGGCGCCTCGCACAGCGAGGAGGATGTCGTCC